>NW_020955490.1:284258-328095 GCF_003031625.1 Empidonax traillii | reverse complement strand
CGTACTTCCTACCACCACACACAGTCCCACAGTCACTTCTCTGAAAGTTGTTCAAAGCTCTGCTGAACTTCAACTCTGGTCACCAAAGAAACAAGAACTGGCTTGGTCTTTTCCTAATTAACCTGCCAATTTTCCTCAGGCTACTTCAGCCTCTATCTTGCTTTCATACAGGTCCAGTTTTGGCTACAGCAGATATGGCAGCACCCAGGCTCAGTGCTCTCTGGTGCCCCTGAAGACTACTCAAGGCTATTGCCACAGTAACAAAAGAAACTGGCATCCTTAAAATTGAGTTAATGATGCTCTCCTGCAGCCAAGGGGCGTCCTGGTGACAGCTCTCCCTGAAAATCATATTAGGTCAAGTGAGCCCTCTGACAAAATGTATTAACAACTGATGAAGAAGAAAGAGTTCTCGCAGAACAGGAGGGCTGAGAGACATGAGAACTCCCATCAGTGCCGCTTCACTGTGTCATTCCCCATCTACACAAAAAAAAAAAGACATTCTAAAAACAAAGACTAATTTGTGTGTGTGTATGTGAGGGTGGTTTCTTTCCCCTTTCAAAGGCTCCCACTAGCAAGAGAAGTAGGGAGGCTCAGCAACAGTACATGTCAAAAACAGTGCTTTCCAACATTTTGCTGTAAGCAGGACTTGGAGCTTTTTCTAGTGATTTAAGTGGTAGAAAGAACACCCTCTGTGAACACAACAAATCAACCTAGAAATCTTGCTGATTTTTACTTTATTTGAAAACAGAAAGGTAATATGTACGTGATCTAATATATGCAGTAGCCAACAGTTTGGTTCTCGGTGATCTTACAGCTTTCCTGTTAACTACACATACATGAAATGGGTACAAATCACTTCAGGAGTTAACTTTTTTTTTTTTTTTTTTTTTTTTTTTTTTTTTTTTTTTTTTTTTTTTTTTTTTTTTTTTTTTTTTTTTTTTTTTTTTTTTTTTTTTTTTTTTTTTTTAAGCTACAGTGAACCTTACAGGAAAAAAAAAAAGGTTTTATTCTGAGCACACCTGCTCCAGTCTGTTCCCAAGCCTGACCAGCAGTGTCCTGAGCCTCAGATTTGATGGCTATTAAGGACAGAAGCCTCAGGAATTTGAGTAGTTTAACTTCTCTCCTGCTTACTAGCAAAACAAGATTCCCCCCCTGCAAGTATTAACCCAGTCATGCTACTTCCCTCAGTCATGTTCCTACATACCCCCAACAATCGAGTTTCTCAAGCATTGAGAAATTTGAGAAAAACAAATACATATATGCACATGATATACATGCACACATTTGCAATTCATCTGACTGACTGGAGGTAAAAATCAATTATTTTTGGCATGTAATTAAAACATTGACTTTTGGCATTTCCAGAGAATATTTTCTTCAAATCTTTCACATTCATTGCAATAAAAAATATGAAGCTGGGTTCTTTGACCAAGAGCCTTCAGATTTTAAAAAGATGTTTAAGCTTAACATTTAAAAGTTAATTCTCCCTTGACAATGTTGAGAAATTCCATTAAAACAGAAATTATTATTAGCACTCTGTAACCCTTTGTAAACGGGTCCATTGTTCAAATAAACTGACCTCTGCAGCAATTGACCTTAACATTGCTCAACAGCCTGACAGTCAATTATCTTCTGATCTCCCTTCAATGGGCCTTGTGGCTGGAATAGCCAATCCATCATCTGGAAGGTAAGTATAATAGTGTCTCAGGGGCATTTCTTCCCTACTTATCCCATAAACACGCTGCTGTAGAATAAGTTGAGGAATTCTGTCTTAGTCCTACTAAAGTGTAGCTAAAAAGCAACGATACACAGGGAAACTGTTCACCTTGGGAATATCTCTGAACACACAATGAGAACCACAACAAAAATACCTAATGGGTTGAACACTATGCTTGGTGAAACCATCAGATTCACACACAGTACTGGACTGTCCCTCTTCCAAGTACCACAACTCCTCTTAGTCTGTAGGACACAGATTTCGGTGTGCTGCAGGAAGATGCAATTCTCTTTCTCGTTCTTTTTCTTGCAATCAATCTGATCCCATTGGGGTCATGGGACCTGCTGCTGGCTGGAGCTTGCAGTATGGTTAAGACTACCCTTTCCTTCCTCTGGCTTTCAAAGCACAGTCAGCCCTTCCCTACATAGCACCGTGACTCCCACATTCCCCATTCAGTCCATTAGGACACGAGCTCTCTTCCGTCACTGTGCCTGGGTAAGCCAAGGAGAGCCCCCCCCCGGACAGCACCACTGCTTTCCCCCTGGAGACATGCATGTGGCCAGATAAATACTGTGGATACTGGAATATTGCTGGTGCCTGACATTCTCGCATTGTTTGTTGCCCTGCTCATTTACAATTGCAACAGTGTGAAGACTTTATTACACCACCCTTCCCCAGTGCTGACTGAAAGCTAAAAGTGCTATTTACCATTAAATCCAGAACACTGAGAGGTTTCTTTTCAGCCAAATCTTCTGCACTGAAACCTCTGCAGTTAAGGCTGAAAGGGGGATAAAACTTCTTATATCACAGACTATACAATACTAAAACTATGGAAATACTGGTTTATTGCTAGCAAAGTAAACCTCAGGTGTGCCAAGTCTTGCTCATCCAATCTTGCTCACCCTATCCCCAGCACACACATTGCTTTGGTAGAGACTATGCTTCTTTACAGCACAACCTTTCATAAACGAGGCTCCCTAGAAATATAAAACCCATTGTAGCCTTTGTCCAGGCCTCTTGTGGAGGAAAATAGAGCTGGGAGGTGGAGAGAAGCAAAGAAAAATAAAACGCCAGGTTTCTTGAAAAGATAAACAAGAAAGCATGGAGAAGGAAGCTGGAGAAGAACAGCAGGCCAAGAAGCAGTAAAGCACATTAGACTGATAATTAATGGGGTGGTAAGTCTTGCATCATGATTTATAGGTCTTCAGTGGTTCCTTAGCCCAAATGAGGTTTAGGGAAGCCTTATAAGTAGCCCCATATCAGCCTGCAGAAACTGCTGCAACCTGTACTACAAGACTAACTGTGAGTTATTCACATTTGAGGGTCTCCATGAGCTAGAGCAGCTCACACATGCACACACACAGAGTACTGTACAAATAATGCAAAGACCTGAAATGTCAAGTATATAAAAATAAACAAAGGTGGTTCCTAATGGAAAGGAAAGTAGGATGAAGTGAAGTAAAGATTATTATGTAGGATGAAAGCATTTGAAATTAATAAAACAGTTAAGCTACAGATGAACTGTCTTGATGTTTCATGGTACCTCTTTTTCTGACATTTAAAATATGCTTATGATTATCCTGAATGCCAAAAGTAAATATATACCAAGAACAACCAACACAGGACACATCAGCTATTTGTCTGTTATTACTGAACTTACTAACCACGCACAACAAAACAACTATGACTAATGGCTATAAAAAAAACCACAGTAGTTTTTTGATCCTCAAAGGACCAGCCACCTCAATTTTAGGTCTCTCTGGTGTACATAAGGGCCTAGCACTTCAGTATAAGCCAAGGACTCCAGGGTGTTCCTGGTATGGCTGCAGAACTCAGTAGGGCCAGTACAGTTGCTTGTTTGCTGGGGTGGTTTTCAACAGTGTGAAACAGTTAAGGATTGAGACTACAAGAGTATTGTCCATATTTGCCTTGTTCTTTCATGCGCAAGACTGAGGGTTTTGACTTTTGACTTTCTTTACATGTCAGGATTAAGATCTGGTGATCAGATTTTACAGTTCTGTGGAATCTCAGCTGCAAGAAACTCAGCCCCCTTGGTGGCATTACATTTAGCAAAATTGTCCACTGTGCAGACTAAATGATATTATGCCTCTTGCAGAAGCTGAAGAAGTACCCATCCTGGACCACAAGCCGGCCAATGCCAATAGGGGACATGAAATTATGAAAGAGCCCATTATCTACTCCGGGGAAACATTAATGGCTTTTATTACTTGCACACAGCAAACTCAAAGTGAAATGACCACTTTAGCATGAGTGTGACCAGCAGATTGTAACAGGGACAGGACTCTCTAAGTGTGCTGCACATATTTATTATAATGAGTAATCTATTGTAAAATGTGGGACAACTGCATCTTCTTTAAGACAAACTCAGTTTTCCAGCTAGAGACATAGCAGCAAGCTTAGATAAAAACAAGGTCTGAGAAAAACAGTATAAAGCAAGATTACTTTGCTTAATGCTTCAGTACCCTACGTCTACCAATTAGCCAGCTTCCACTTCATCTTGGCCATCTCTTCCACTACAAGAAGGTCCCAGAGGAAGTAATTTCGTAAGAGAGAGCACCAGAAGGGACAGTATCAGATAGCCAATTCCAGCAAGTGTGCATAATTTACTAGGATCCTACAAGACAGTGCTGTGGAAAAACTTTGAAGCTTTCTATATGGTCCAGCCACAGGAGAGGAGAATTACATTGATTGCCACTACAAACATTCCCTGTCTCTGTCATGACCTGACCTATCATCTCCAGCTCCATTTTCTATGTGTGATCTGCACACAAAGAGAAATATATTCCCTGCCTCAAAACCTTTCTTTGTGCTCTGAACAAAGCCACAGAAGACGTGTGTCGGAAGGGAGGAGACTGGGTATTGCTGCACGGGTACTTTTGGAGACACTTGCTAAGCTAATACCTCGGCTCAGCATACAGGTATGAGTGTGGTGTATCAGCACCAGAGGTACGATAGCAAAGTTTTAGTAACTCCTATTCCAAGAAAAGCTCTCAGGATATTTTCCAGAAGACTAGAATGTAAAGTACAGGCTGCTTGGGAGAATTGCCTGGAGCTATATAGTCAGGTTTTACCTGCGATTTCATACGTTACATTACACCTTGTCTTGCAATGGCTGGGTACAATGTTCCCTTATACTAGGAACTAGTTGCTATATCAGGACCTGAAAGTGGTTGTTTCAATGGTAAAAGTGGGAAAAGAATTGCTTGAAATGTGTGAAAAAGAAAAGCAAACCAGCTGGTTGAGTAGAGTAGGAAAAACCTTTTCCTTTAAAAAGCTCAAAATGAGAAGATTCTGTACCACGTGGGTGATGTAGATTAAGCTATTGTCAAACTAGTGAGAACATTGTTCTTCATTGCTTGGTTATGATCTGAACTTCCCTCATATGCTACCTTTGGATAAAGAAAGGAAAAACACTGCATAAGTACTGTGTGTTGGCAGGTCTGCAGCAAGCGGACCTGGATCACTTACAGTTAAGTAGGAAAGAAGTTTCTGTCTCATTCTTTATTCTTTTTAAGGATTAAAGCTTGATCTTTCATTTCCTCTCTGGAAACTAAATAGGCCTTCAAGGAGGACCATCAGACATTTAAAAGGTGTTTTTCATTTGTGTGTTTTTAATAGCACAAATAAAGAATCCCTGGCAACTCAGACAGGGTGACAAATAGGCAACCATTGCAATTGTTATTAGCCCATCTGTGAATACCCACGGTGGAGTGCTCTGAGGAGAAAAAGTACGAGACAGAAGAGAAAGAAAGTGCCCTGTCATAATTTAAATTCATAAACACAGAAAATATGAACAAGTTTCATTGTAGTGTGTAGCCTCTAGTACCAGGGACCTTGGCTCATAATAATTTAAACAGCCAACAATGTAAGATTTATAGAAATAATTTAGCACCTCTTAAACAAAAAGTCTGGCTTACCCATCTCATATATATGTAGAATTAACACTTGAAAAAACAAAGCAGATAACAAAAGCCACTGGTATGTTTACCAGACACTTAAAATAGTATTAGTGGCTTAACTTAGGTCCCAGTTACACTGGTTTGCCAATCTTAGTATGAATATTTTATAGGTATAGAGAATGCATGTAGATGGTATTTTTCCAGGCCCAATTAGCATGATCATATGCAAAGACAAATAGATAGAGACATGAAGAGAATTTGCAATGACCCTTGTGTTACCACAAACCCAGGGAACATTGTATGCCAGCAAATGAGTGAACAGTAAAGGATGTGGCTGTAGAGGTGCTAAAGCTGATGCACAGCAAGGGGGAAGGTCATGAGGGAACTTGCATTTAGAAGATTTTTGAGAGGGAAAGAAATTGGTCTACCTGCTGAGATAGACTAGAGTTTGTTCTCCTGGTTTTGAGTGGTTTTGTTTGTTCTTAATGGCAAGAGAAAAATAAAAATAAAATTTCAAAAATCCTCAGGCTGTCCTCCCCAGGGAAATAGAAGACTTCCAAAATCTCAAACGCACACATTTGCCTGACATGAAATAGTTCCTGCCACCACCTGGAAGAAAAACCACATGAATTCAGTGACATCGCTTTAGTCTAATCTGAGCTCTTCCATAGTAATGCCCTTACATTTCACCCAGTTGTTCCTTTATTAAGCCCCATCTTTTCTGTTGAAAACAGAACTTTAAGAAAAGGCATCCAGATGTGGCCTGAAGGGGGAGAACTTGCTGTTACATTTATTTTAAATACTGCATTATCCTCTCTTCCCTTGTCCGAAATCTGTGTTCCAGGTTGGGATTTGTCACTTTGCACACACAGGTCATTTTCCCAACCTCTCTTTGATGGATTAACATCCATAACTACTGCCAAAAGGAGAAAAACAGCACATAAAGTCTCCCAAAGTGATGCCTTGATCTTTTCCTAAAGAGGCCAAGCACTTCAATTCTCTCACACTAAAGCATTTCCTTTGGCAATTAAGTAACTTTCCAGGGTTTTCTTCATTATGATACAGGACCAGCTGAAGGAAATGGATGACTAAATATGACCTTCAGGTGAGAGTATTCAACCAGGAAATGGGTTACTGAGGTTCTGCTTCAAAGAATATTCAAGTTATACAAGGAGCAAAATAACTTCTAGAGAAGAAGTTGAGAGAGAGAGAAATAAAGTGCTTGGCCAGCTGGGATTATCACAAAAATGGCTTTAGAGGTCACTTGAACTTCTAAAGCCCAGTATTTTTTATTGCCTACCCAGTAAAAATTTGTTCACTTTTTGCATAAGCACAAGTTTTTATTTATGTTCTGCATTTGCTTTCAGTCCTTTCACTCTTCTACCTCCCTGGAACCTCATTTTTGACCCTCCTATATGTGTATAAAAAGCCTGTGTGTGATGATCATTTGGATCCCTGCTATATTGTATGAGCTGAGACCAGACTTTTCAATAATGCATGAAGCTGCAGCACTCACTCCTGTGCTCAGAAATGCAAAAAGGATGTCTTTTAAATGGCTTGCAATGTGCCAGAGACATGAAAAGCAAGTTCTGTAAATATCAGCCCATCCCGCAGCAGAAATTCCCCTCTATGTAAGGATTCAGATGCAAGTAAAAAGTTACATCGAAGTCCCAGACTGTAAATTTAGGTTAGGTACTACGCTCTGTATTTTATTCAGGACTTTTTTAACGCAGTCAAATGTCCTCATACATTCTGCAACAGCTCTTACCCAAAATTCACTTAATAAATTTAAGGGTCTGGCTAGACAGATGTATTATGGGAATAAACTAGTGTGTGGACTTAAAATGCATCAGCCCCTCCACAATACCCATGCACATCTTACCCAGCAGTACAACAGGCAACAGTCTACTGCTTCTGAGAGGACATGGGACACAACAGTTTTCTCACACTGATGCACTAAAATTATGCCAATACAGGCAGAGTAAGCTCCAGGACATCTAAACCTATCCATGTAGATATGCCCTAAATATCAATTTCAGATGCAGGATATAGGATCTAGTGCACATTATTGTGCCTCTTTAAAAACTGGTCAGAGGAACTGGAAGAACCTGCTACTTCTCCATGCCAGAATTATATCTGTAGCTAAAATAAAGGCTTGGCTTGAAACAGTCCTGTTGTCCCTGAGTCAAGCCTCTTGGATGAAACTGTACCTCATGCTCATGGCAAACAATACATTATAAACAAAAGATCACTATTAATAAAACGTATGATGATAGCATAATCCTTGTAACAGAAAAACTGAATAGGCTAGGAAACTGTCTTTTCTGATTGGGTAATTTCCCAGGAATTTTGTTCAAGATTACTGTAAGCAACAAAAGTTGCGGGGACCTTGGTTTCTTTAGGTTAGGTATCAATCACGACCCAGAGTCTTAAAACAGGGATTAAATATCCCTGATTAACTCTAAGATCAGTCCAGTTTTGCACATAAGCCATTTTATTTTTCTGTAAAGAGGACCAATTTGCAAGTAAAATCAGCTGTCCAAGATTTTTTTTTGTTCTGAAGCTGCTAATTTTGCAATTGTTGAATAGTTAGTTCTGTGATAGAGTAAGGAAGGGAGAAGAAGTGACAGGACCAACCCAAAAACCATCCATGCCTTTTTTCCAGATTGCAAAAAGAAGAATTTGTGTGAGATTTCAGCAGTTGTTTTTTACTGGTTTCCTGTAGCCCACTGCACGCTGGGCACATACTCAACCTCCGCTGTCCTTGTAAAAGGCATTTCTGCAGAAGCTTGAGGTACAGAAGCTCACAAATAGCTTGAACTGTCATGTTTCCCTGAGCCAAGGTCTCCAACAGAAACAGGGAGACTCTCATGGTAAAAAAGTGCGGGTTGTCCTGTTGCTAAATGAGTTCAGTTCATATCCATCATACTGAAAGTAATTTGATTTAATGCAGCATTAATGCAGACACAAAAAGGTACAAAGGAATCTATTGTCAGTAAGTGATTCATTGATTTCCCATTAAGGTGTTAGCATTTTAATTTATTTAAATTATTTGTTGAATGTTAAATGAGCAAAATAAATATGCACGCTGTGTTTTGCCCAACTCCTACTGTTCACAGATGCAGTGTCAGCAATATGCCTTGCTTCCATTTGGCTCACCACAGCAACCTCGCTGGAGTAGAAACTCAAACACAACATTCAAAGTCAAGGACTGAAAAGTCAGACAACTCAATTCACACTGAGGCCTTTACAAATGCTCTGAGGCTTAACTGTGCTGAGCACCCACCAATAGGAAAAAGCAGAAACGCTCTGAGGGATAGGACACCGAAGGTGAAATTTCCTTTTCAATGCCATGGCTTTGTGAAATACAGCAATCTCATCCTACCTGGGATAATGAGAAATGGCCCCATTTCTTTAGTAGAGTTTATGCCTGGCTGTGTTGCAATGCACATTGTTTAAGAGAACTCACCTGATTACTGCTTGAATCTAGTTCATGCATCAGGAGCATTAAGCTTGCCATTTATCTTATCCTGCTGTTTGTCTCATTTGCAAAATTTGCCATTGTTTCACAGTTTCTCCAGATCTCTGATACAACAGTGTTAGGTAAATAGAAGTTTCTGGGAAATCCTGGGTAAAAACATTCCTTTTGTACAATAACTTGTTTCCTCAAAGTGCTTAATTTACTTAATATGGCCAATATTATGTAGTGCTTTATCACACTTATCATATTGGATAAAATAAAATACCTCGAACATGTCTTAAACTATGCTGGATCAATGCAGTAACTTTGTGATGTTACAGAATCTATGACTAAAACTTACACTGAGTCAAGAACAGTGTCATTTGAATCTGTTCAATCTGTATTTTCTTAGTCTGGAAAGAAAAAAAAAAAAGAAAAAATATAGGTGGGCAAAGGGGAAAGAAAATCTATTTGGGGTCAGTCAAATAATAAGAAATTACCATGAGAAAGAGTGCCCCAGTAAGTAAGATCTTTCTGTGTGATTTATAGCCTGCTGGTGAGGGCTCTCAGACGTGAAGATGGACTGGGGCCTTCATTTTGCCTGGCTCAAAGATAGGAAGGCCCAGGGGCATGTCACAGTTACTGGGGCAGCTTTACATTTTCTTTTCATCTCAATCAATACACAATTATTTTATGTTAAATTCGGCTGCTTTAGGGGGAGAGAGGAAGAGAATGCTGAAATATGCCCTGCAGCCTGGCAGGAAGGGTGTCTCAGAGGCAAAGCCATCCCAAATCAAGCAGAGATCTGAGCATGAGTCTACTAGATGAATGTCTCAGCTAATACTAGAGAAAAGCAAAAGTCCTTGGTTTTGACATCTTGTGAATTTACACAGCAAGATGCAACAGGTTTGCATTTTCCATTTTTCTTTCATTTTTCATTTTTATGAAACTGTTTATGAACATCCCCCCCTCCTCCCTACCAACAATTTTGGTAGTTGAAATCCCATTTCTTGGCTAAGCAGCTATTCTCTTCAATCAAAATGAAGCACAGCACACACACTCTTGCAGCAATGGCCTTGCTTTGGCCAGATTACTGATTTTTTCACAGGGTCTAGTCCCTCTGGTGGCAAGCCAGCATGCAACCCCATGCTGCCTTTGTTCCAGATGCCATTTTGTTCTTTTTATTTCAAGGACACCTCATTCCTTTCATTTGTGTTTTCCCCATCCTCCCTGTTCATCTTCCTCACCTTGTACTGATGCAAAGGTGCATGGGGATGCACCCTGCATTGGATCACACCCAGAGAACAGCGCAGTGTGTTAAGTAGTCTGAGGATTTTTTTTTAAAGCCCTGCTCACTTCATTGCTTTGCCTTCCATTTAAGTCCCTCAATAAATGTGCTTGTGCAGCTATGGTGGGAGCCAGAAGGGCATAAGCAGGAATGAGTGGACATGGTGAAAATCAAACTGCCTTTGCCACTACAGACACCACAGAGTGAAGCCTTCAGGGTTGTCAGAAGGTCAGAAGTGGCTTTTTAGTGACACCTCATTGTTTCAGGGCTTTCATTTTCTACACTGGTGTCATTGTGTATCTGCACTTAGCACAGAATTTGAGCAATGGTACCAAAAGGGGTAAAGCAAACAGATGACTAACAAGGTGGATTTGCACTTGTGAATGAACCTTCAGACAAACTGACCATTTCTGCAATGATGAATGCTCAGTCTCCTCAATTCTTTTTTAACAGGATCATGAAACAAATTTACCATGATCTATTACACAAAGATCAGGCAAAGCTTCTACACAACAAGGCCAATTTCAACATTGCTTTTGCAGGCAATTTCACCCAGAGGTGAAAAATTCCTGGAACAGCTTAGCCAATATTATGCAAAAAGTATGCCGTATTTACCAAGAGCCAATTTTTAGGCTATCACCACAGCATCTGAGCAAACAAGATCATAGCCTCGCAATTATAATAAGGATGAATTGTTTTTGTCTCCCTTCTGCAAGCACTGGATTTTACAATGGCCTCTAACAAAATAACATGTTAATTCAATGCCATTTTCATTTTAACTGTATACAATCCTTTCTCTGCCCTAAGAATGAAGAATTAGGATATATACTTTGCTCATGCATTGGTAGAACACTAAAGACTATGTAATAAATTTTCATTTTCTGTCTCTGTAGCCAGTTCAGTTTTTTAATGTTTGGTCAGGATGTACCAAAAAGTAAGCAGTAACATCATCTATTGTTAACAGTAATACATCTATTGTTAACAGTAATATTAAAAGGTCTAGTAGAAGGGGAGTAGTTCTACTGTCAAAGAAAGAACAGGCTGTGATTTTGGCTGAGATTCTAGAGATGTGACTACTTTTATGAACTGACAGCCCCTCCTCACCCAGTAGGTATATCCAGGTCCACAGAACTACTTGATTATGTTTTACTGGACTCAATTTAGTCAAACTTGGATTTTTCTATCAGAATCAAGAAGGCAGTATCTGGTACCTGTGGAGCAGCAGCTACACACAGGCTGTATGAAAGCAGTGGTGATGACTCTTTGCATGACTGAGCTGTGGTGGAATTCTGCAGCAGCCACACAGAGCGAAAGTGTGAGTCATCCATCTTCCTTAATCTACCTCTATGCACTTTCCTGTTTTGGATTCTACTGTTCATATTTATCCAGCACTTTGGATTGCTTTATTTTCATCCACTCTATGCAGTTACGTGGAGGAACTTATCGTGCTGCTATCAAATTGCAAATAAAGCCAGGATATTGGATAGCAGCCTCCATAATCCATCAGACGTGGCAATTCAGACATGGCAGCTCAGAGGAAGCTCTTTTGGACCAGATTGAAAGATAAGGCAGAATCCAAACACTAGTAAAATGCTTCCTAGAGGAGCCAGTTGGATTTGGAGACCCACAACACTGCTCCCAGCCTTTTCAAGTGTCTCTGTCTGCTGATCACTATCAGGGAACAATTGCATCAGTCACTACTCAAAGTTAAAACCACTCTTGTGCCATGCTTAGGTGTGCTCAGTGCTGTGCAGGTGCACAGTAAAATCAGGCCCACTGCATGCCATTGGGTAAAATCGAAGTTTCACTTGCATTATGCAATTTTCTTGATAGGTTTGACAAACTACATCTTAATTTCTGTTTTATATTAATAAAGCAAGATTGATCTCTCTAGAAATGAACATCAATGGAACTGAAGGAAACTTGCAAGAAAGAGCAATACAAGCCTTTCCTCCCATGTAAATTCCTCTCCATTTTCCTATTTAGCTCCTACAGCATCATGAATTAGTGAATCTCAACATGAGACAAGCAGCAAGTCATTGTCACTACTGCATGTGGAAGAAAAAACCAAGGTCCACTTGATAAGAAGGGTCAGAGCGGTAGCAGACAAGAGACTAAATGGAAAACCCTTGTCAGAGTAATGAATTCTCCTTAGAATTCATGGGATGACATCCTGTAAGCATGTCTTTGTCTTGGCCATCCCAGGTTGGCTATTAAAAGAAAATCTCTTGGAGAACAACCCATCAGAATGGGCCTATATTCTCCTCTTATCTGTAGCAGCAGGTCAGAGATGTACACAAGTACTTCTAGAATGGGTACAAGACAGTCCAAACAGGGTTATTACAGAAGTTTTGAACCAGAAATGCACAATTCTTGCTTCAGCCACTACTTAAAACAGTGAGGCCATCAGAAACACCCAAAGCAAAGCACCATGTTGGCTGTACAAAATGTTAGTCAACACAAGGGTAACAGCAACACCTGTAAAATGCAGAGAAGTAGGACTGACTCACCCACACAAGATGCAGTAGTAAAGCCAGAGAAGTCATGCATTTCTCTGAATTACAGTCAGATAGTTCAGCAGATAATCTGTAATGTTGTCAGTCCATAGAAAGATAAAAATTTTGGCTCAATAATTCTGTTTGATCATCACTTCCCTGAGGTCATTGTTCATGAAAACGTCTCAGTTACTTTAAAAAATGAAAGCAAGCAGAGGAGTAAGCTACTTGGATCCTGGATAGAGTAAAATATTCAACTGGTTTAAAAGTGAGCAGAGAGTAGAATTTTAAAGAGGCTGATTATTGCTTCAGCAAGTTACACAGAAGTGAAAGTACATCACAAATGGGACAGATCAGCCTTTTTGAAGGAAATGGATATTGCCTTTAAAAAGCACATCAAAGACCTCTTGCAGGCAGTATTTGTCTGAGATGCAAGATGTCTATCTGCAGGTACTCAGATCCCTTGTAAAAGATGCTTGCAGGTTTTGCAGTTACACTGAGGGGAAGAATTCCAGACTAAAGAAGGGCAGGAGGGGCTTTCTGGAAAAGGGACATGGGAGGTGTAAGCTGAAGTGTTGCAGGAGAACCAAATCTCAGAGCCCCTCTGCTGACCTTCTGGATGGTTGAAACAATGCTGGTGGGACTTCACAAAATGCCCACTAATTTAAAAGAGCTGTTTGGGAAAGCATCCATTTACACCTACACAAAAGTCAATGCCTGCAGAACCTGAAGAGTATCATCTCCAAGAGCAGCCAGACTGATACTAGAAAAAAAAACCAAAAATATTTACAAGGTGAGTAGATCCCTCTCTAAGGCCCACCTCCAGGCACAGGTTGACAAGATGAATTCCTTTTAAATGATCAACACTGAGCTAACAAGACAAGCCCTTGGTTCTTACCAGGTAAACGGGCTGGATGCTGTCTTTGTTGCCTCCCGCTTCCCAACAAATTAAAAAGCCAAAATCAAACCAAACAACCCCCCCTCCACCAAACCCCAAAAGAAACAAACAAAAAAACTCCCACCAAAACAACAATAACAGCAAAAAAATCTCAAAAAGAAACCCCTGCAAAAATGGAAAAGAAAAAAAAAAAAAGAAAAAAAAAGTGTGGGAAATGTCCTATCCATTCCTATCCTCAGGGTGGAGGAACGATACAGATCTCTTCTCTCTCCAGAAATTGTTTCTTGCATTGATTCTTCCAAATCTTGCTTTGTAATGGAAATATGAACCATTTGTTAAAATAAATCCTTTTCCAGTGACAGAGGAGGAGCTACACAGAAGAATAGACATTGAAATTTCACCTTTTTAGCATTTTACCTTTCATTTCTTTCCAAAAAATAAAACACAGCAAGCAAATACTCTCTGCAGTACTTGTAAACTCAGCATCTAACCAAGGTGCTAGAGTGCAAACCAGGACTGACAGGAAAAAAAGAAAAGCAAAACTCACTTGTCTTATTTAACTGGGGAAATAAATGATGAAGTAATACACAAAATAGATGGTTAAAAGTAATTATACTTAAATAACACAGTGCTTTAAGGCCTTTTTTTTTCTGTCTGAAAAACAGAAACTATGTTTTCAAAACACTTGTAAAACTATATTTTGCAATGTTGTTCTAGTGAATCTGCAAGAACACTTCTCTCACAGATGCATTATTTTTATCTTGAGAGCATTCCATGCAAATAAAATAGACAGGCAAATAAAGGCAGATGAATGGGATTGGACCCTGAACAACCTGATCTAGTGGAAGGTATCCCTGCCCATTGTAGGGGGATTGGAAGTAGACAATTTTAAGGTCCCTTCTAATCCAAACCATTCTATGATTCTGTTATTGTAAGACCAGAAGGTGTGAAAAGGAGGGAGGGAGAGAGAGAAGGGGAGAGAGAGATGGGGGGAAGAGGGGGAAGGAAGGGGGACAGAAAGAGGACTAACCTAGCTAGCTTCAGTAAAGTCAAATAAACCCAAGTTATGTAGTAAGCAGTAACAGCAAGTATATATGGGGATCCAGATGCATAATGTATGTTTGGAACAGAAATAGAAAGAACAAAATAGATCATATTTCATGGAAAAGGAGAATTGGAGAATGAGTAGAGACAGGAAGTAATATAGTATTTTTTTCCATTACTATAGGACCAAATCTAGAGGCTGTATATCAGTGAAGGAGGCAGTTAGAATATTACAGAATGAATATAAAATCTGTAAAATATATGCAGCATTATTCAAAATGTATTTTGAAGCAGAATAGTAACTGCATATCTCCTGGCTCTGGCTGTAATACTAGGGTTTAAACAAAGCATGCTGGGGAGCTAACCAAAAGGAAATGGAGAAATGCCCAGCATGTTTCAAGGACTAACAGGAATGTCATCAGCAAATAAGGATAATAAAGGCCAACAGATGATGCCACAGTAAGGCTATTTACAACCACTGTCACATCCTAGAAACGCCCAAATATGATGCAGTCTCGTGGCTTTCCAAATTTTCCAAATCTGCTGCATATAATGACTCTAACCTCCTCTCATGCCTTCTTTCCTCCATACTGTCCTCTCTTCAGCTTTCCCAAAATTTCATTTCATTAGTAAAACCCAACGAACACAAAACCAACTAAAATGAGAATAAAGAAAGTTTGGCTCAAACAATCTCCTCAGCTTTGTGTTCTTCCAGAGCTTGTGCCTTACCTCAGGACTTTATCAAGAGGAATGTTACATCCTCCCTCCCTCAAATGCAGTCTTGGGAGTTAATGGCATTAACGAGTAAACTTCAGGACTTATTTAGCACTTCCTTGCAGGACCAGCCTAAGCTAATAAAGCTGGTCCACAAAACCACAAATACCTATTCCTGAGGCCATAGGACAGAATATCTTGCATGTCTTATTTTCTTCCTCAACTAAGGAAGCAGTACAGTTCAGCCAACTTCTCCCCTGTTGATTAGAGCTTTACTTTGCAAGTAGCTGTTCTGAGATTAGTGTGCAAGTATTAATTTATCACCCTCGAAAGAGCTGCCAGCAGGCCCTGCAGGTAACCTTCCAGCAGGCAACCTCATAAGCACAAAATCCCCAAGAAGAAAACCTCTGCCAGTCAAACACAACCAACGCATCAGGGTATGAGCTGTACCTTTACCTTCTTTCAGCTATTAGATTTTGCAATGAGGGCTCATATCATCTGCATACCACTGTGTCCCTCTGCCAGCCCACCTCAAAATAGCTAAGAGATGATGTAAAGGGAAATGTTATGGAACCACACAGAGATAAAGCTGGATTTCATATTATGATGAGGTACTCAAGAAGCTAGAGATCAACAGGAAAACGATAACCCCACTGTGAAATCAAACAACTTTACCTTCACACTAAAACAGCGCAGGGAATATACAACCAGAGGAGGAAAATGTTCATTCAAATATAATAAAACTGTTTTTTTTTAAAACCTCAAGCACATTTGTTAAAGCCACATAAATTGTGATTTCTAACCTAACAAAACTGTGCTTGGACAAATGGTATCAGTAGGTTCCCCAGTCACGGCACTTCACCAATTTCAAATCTACATCTGTTTTATTCTCTGTTAAACTGCCATTTTCCCTTCACAAACCCATGGACAAACCCTGGGTTCTTTCCAATCATATGTGATCAGTAGCAGGACTTGATACCTTCTGTTATCTACACCAGGCAACACAGTCATCAGACAGCTCCCCAAGGGACAGCCAGAGCTGTCTGATAGCAGGTCCAATGCAACCACCTCCGTATTAAAACTTCCACATGGCATTTACAAGTGCCTGGCATTGCCCTCTGTACACCTTCATAGGAGGGAAACAGGTATAAATGAACTTCTGGAGGGACAAGCAGGCACCTCCAGCAGTGGTGGAAAGCCATGCAGAGAAAAGCAAATCAACTTGAGCGACCAACTTGAGCAAAGGTGGAGCTGGCCAACAGTTTAGTAAAGAGGGGATAAGCTACAACAAAGACCAATGAAATGCAATGTGCAGGGAAAACTGCAGCACTATTTACATAGCAGAACCGCATTCTCAGTGACTACTGATAAGCCATATTACGTTGTGTAAATATTCATTAACTTGGAGTGCATTTATATAAAGTCTGGTAATTTGAGGGACTACTACTGTGGGTATTAGTTAGGCAGTCACTATTCTGTTCTGAGAGCACACACTCACATCTCACATGAGGAAAAAGAGGACCTGGAGGAAAGGCTACATGCAGTGTCTATTCTGAGTGAAGCGCTGCTGAATTCCGTGCTTCCTCATGCTGCTGATCCAAAATAAAAAATAATCAGCTGAAGGAAGATCTGGCTGTTTGTTGCCTTTTGCCATTTACACACACGTTATACAAGTAACTCTGTGCAAGCTGCTCTTACACAGCTGGCCCAACTACAAGTTGAAAGGAAGAAGCCAGCTACTTTGACAATTTTAGCCCAGACTGGCACGAACGAACAACTTTAATGAGCTTTGAGTAAATATTTCAGTCCTTCAGCATTCATTAGTCAAGTCCCAGTCACAGTGTGTGGAATCTGCTGTTAGGGGAACAGATGCAGGCTAATGCGCACACACACACTGTGCTGGCTTCAAAGGAGCTCTCAGCATCCAACCACCACATGCTGCAAAGCCCACCTGAAGGGCCAGGTACAAGGCAACTCAAACAAGTCTAACATTTGAAATCACAAGTCTGTACCATCACCCCTGAAAGCTAGAATATGGCAAGTGACAGGAATGTGGCAGTGCTTTCATTCAATCTATGAGAGTTTCAAATTAGGTCTGTCAACTGGATTCACTGAACAGCTTATGTGTAAACATAAGCTGGATGCATTGGCATAATAAAAGGCCAATCAATAATAGTGAAAGGACAGATTAATAAAAGTTGCTTCTGTCAGAGGACAAATTGAGGACATCAGAAAAGATGAAATTCTATGAATACAATTGCTTCCTGAGAATAGCAACATTCAGCTCTTGTTCTGATTAGATGGAATTGGTTCAGATGAGCATCAAAAACTTCTGAATGCTTTTATAAAACTGCTGAGGCTTGTCAAAAATGCACTGCACCAATGCCAGAAAAAAACAACAAAGCAAAACACCAAAAACTCTCAAACCAGTTCTGAAAGGATCCATGGGATTTTGCAGTCGTCCTTATCTGCCCCATTTGTGCCTTCCAAGTTTTCTTATCTGCTCAGTAAATTTGTATCACAGAGTACCTTCAAACTCTGAATAGGTTTGGATGAGTAAGCTGTACGCTGCTTTGCCTCATGCAACTCTGAGAAAAATAGCCAGTCAGTCAAGCCCTGATTCTAAATTCTTTACTGTGGACAGAGATGATGATATATAGGATGGAAAAAACCCACAACTTGATTTTTCTAAAAGCTGTGTGAGCTAGCCACACTGGCAGTTAGAAAAAAAATCTTGTTCTGACTTGTAGTGCTGAACAAATTTGATGGATTAGTCTCTCGCTGAGAACTGATATAGAGTACCAAATTACTGTATTGGACATTCCTCTGAACACAATGAATTGTATTAAAATATATAAATGTCATCATTCAGAAGGTAGCTCCCTGGCAATGTTCTTAAAGAAATAAGACTCTGATGTGCCCATCTGCCTCAGTATTTAGGCACATGTGTGCATGTGAATAAAAATACCATCTGAGTCTTTTCTGAGGTATTTTTTTTATCCTATTGCCCATGCAATCCATGTATACTCCTCAAGAAAGAAAAGAACATGTTGGTGTTCATCCTTTCTCTGCTCAAAACACAAAAAATCCTCAGGTATAATTTGGAAAGCGATGGCAGAAGAGCTATGTTTTAAAGATCAAAGTTATATCCCTAGAGACCTGGACAATAAGAAGGGAATACTGCCTAAACAGTTAAGCTATCTCAAATGACAATCCACTTTAACCAGGAGTCACTGAAATGACTGTCTGCTTGTCACTTTATTCTTTCTGTCTTCTGTCCACATGGAACAAAACTGGGGTACTGTGTGAATTAAGCAGTCACTAACAGGAGGACAATATCTGGGGAAACAGTCAAAACAAATCAAACTATTCCATCATCAAAATTTGAGAATTTGCTGGTGGCCCAAACACCAGAAAAATCTCTAAGATTTCCTTCTTAGAGAATGAAAGCTCAATGAATTTACACCAAACAGCAATAGACAGAACACGAAACAGCATATTATATTCAGCATGTGGGTGCTATGCTGAAAACTTCATTGTTACATATTTTCTGAGGTCTGAGAGAGCTTCCATGCCCAGGATTTGAAGGCACCATAACACGTCGTGTACAGAAGCAGAGACCCAGTGCTGCAGAATTAAGGTCACAACAAGAAAATAGCTCAGAAACAGTGAGGGATACACTCCTGCCCCTCTCCAACCCTGAGCCCATGTATTTTCTCACACTTCTCACTGCACCTTCAAGTGCATAATCCCTGGAGTGAGAAAAGTCATCAAACTTGAATTGATGACATAAGTATTTTTATATTTACTACTTTTCATTAAAGAATTTCAAATTACTTTAGATGAAAGTAGGTTTTGCCAGCAGTCTCAGTTAAGCAAACTGGTTCATGTCTATCAGCCTGCAAATTACAGATTTTTTGAGAGTGTAGAGGTCTCAAACAATTTAGGATCATCTTGAATTACATTTTTCTCTTCTAGTTTGCCTTGTTTCTTCAGTGTAATCTAGTGCCTCTCCAAACCCCAGATTATTGCTACTGCCTGCTTTGTGAACTAAGCAGAACAAACAAGAAAAACCAAAAAGCTTTTAAAATGAAATCAGAAGCACCAAGGCATAAAATTGTGGGCCTCTCTTCCCATTATTCCTTCCTAAGCCTTTTCATCATCCCTTTCCAAGTCTAAACCATAATTTATTGCAACCTTCTGGTTAGAACAATGAAAATATTCTGGTTTTCCTCTGAAAAAACAAGGTTTTCATGGATTAAAAATTTTCAGCACTACTTTGCTAATGAAAGTGAATTGCTTTTTTTCACTAAGATTTCCTGTGAAAAACAGAAAACAATTTCCTGATAAATCTAAATTATGTGACTACATACTATAGAGGCTGTTTAAATCTTGAATTGGGGAAAAAAAAAAAAAAAATTATTTCTGTCCAGCAATCTCTACTCTGAGATTCTCCTCTATATTCACTACAGCCTGTTCCTATTTGTTTTCTTCCATAAGGCACATGTAATTGCAATTCAGCAGCCAAGATTTTTTTTTTTTTACGTAAATCCATCAAGTCAGTGGTGGTGCCATGTGACCAGAGATATGGCAACTATTCAGTAAAGAGGTGGGTGATCCAGACATACAGACCCATTAGACTGACCCTGCCACAATTCAAGGCTGAACAGGTTTTGAAGGGTAAAAGACTTTGGAGGAAGGGGGAAATGGAAAAAGGGTTGAAAGGTGCCTTGAGTTTAGCAAAAGCTGGTGGATCTAATACAGATATTTGCTAAGGTAATTGGTTTTCTAAACAAGAGCAGTGCCTTGTATTCCACCTGCACAGACACAATATTTGAGACAGCGCCATGGAGGGAATCTGTGAGACTGGGAAAGCTGAAGGTCACTGAGGAAGCCAAGAGAGAAACAAGGCAGTAGCTGAAAGCAGTGATAAGCAGCTGTCATGGAAGGGGAACTCATAACAAGAGGTCTTCAGATCATTTCCACAAATATTGCTGGATACAAATTCTGTAGCTGATTTCCAGAGTAAACTGAAATAACTGTGTATTACAGAGCTGCAAGGAGTGTTGGGGAAGTTACCAGCACAGAGAAATGGACTGTTTCTGTGTTATTCGCAATGACAGTAGCTCACCCCTCTGGGAAGAGGAGGAGGAACATAAAGCCTTAAATGAAAAACTGGATGCCTGGATAAAAGTACCACGCTATGGAGAAAGTACCCATATTGACATACATTTAGTGATTAATAGCAATTATCAGCCAAAATGAGGCATAAGACACATCTGAGACATTAGTCTGAGTTCAGGTCTGCTCCAGTGCGTTCCAGAAGGATGAGTTTGAATTGGGCCACATGCATGGCTATTAGTGTGAACAGAAAAATGGAAGGGCACCAAATATTATATAGAAATAGAGGGTGAAATGGTAGAGGAGTGCTGTCTTTAATATGTCCAGAGATAAATAGCAGGGAAAAACAGTCATTAAAGCCAAGCAGCGTTATTGGCATATCGGCAAACAAATACAAATCGATGTTAAGAAAGGACATCTGGAAATGAAAACAAAGCTTCTGAACAGCAGAGGAACAAGGTTCAGCAATAACCTTTTTGCAGAAGTAATGGGAAGCAGAAAGGGAATATCAGTTACTTTTGAAAGGGCTTTTTTAAAACTTGTATTATAACTTTATAACTGAGACTATGGGGAAGCAAACATGATGACCCAGTATATGTCATTCCTCCTACATTAGTTTTGCCATAGTTCTGCAAACTAGTCAATGCCTCCTTTTCCCTGTACAGAGTATCTCTTTGTCATGAAAGACAAGAAGATTGTAGTGTGTTAGCAATGTTACTTTTGGCCTCTGAAATGGTTAACTGTAATCCCATCAAATCTGATCTGATCTTGGATGGTTCTGAAGCCCTTTAATTCCCATGAAAATCAATAGTGTCTAGAGTAATTGATTTAAGGGACTTTGACTAAGAGGCTTCCTTTTAAGTACATCTTCCAGAGAAACACCACGTATGTAGCACATACCTGAAAATTATTCAACTCTAACAGACACTCTGCACATCTTTTTCTTATTTTTAGTCTTTTATAAAGCAGCTAATATTGCTGTAAACATACCTGGACCTGCACAGAACAGCACACAAAAGCAACCAAAGAGCAAATCAAGCAAAAGGAAGACGGTACAGTTCAAGTGCTGTCGTTCCTGCCTCATGTGAATCAAGTGGCAGTGTCTTTAGAGTTTTCTACTAGATTATGAAAGGGATGGAGGAAAAGCTGGGGAGAATGCAGAGAAACATGCTAGTCTCATCATTAAGCCTGGGCATGTGTTGTGATTTAACCCCAGTAAGCAACCAAGCCCCCCACCCAGCCACTCATTCACTCCCCCACTAGCGGGATCAGGGAGAGAATTGGAAGGGTAAAAACCAGAAAACTTTAGGCTGAGATGAAGACAGTTCAACAGGGAAAGCAAAAGACACACACGCAAGCAAAGCAAAACAAGGAATTAGTTCACTGCTTCCCATGGGCAGGCAAGCCGTCCCCAGGAGAGCAAGGCCCCATCACGCATATTGGTTACTAGGGAAGACAAACGCCGTCACTACAAACATCCAACCCCTCTTCCTTTTTCCCCCAGCTTTATACACTGAGCATGATGTCATATGGTATAGAATATCCCTTTGGTCAGTTGGAGTCTCCTGTCCCAGCTGTGCCTCCTCCCAAGTTCCCACGCATGCCCGGTCTCCTTGCCAAAGTGGCAACATGAAAAGCAGAGAAGGGCTTGGCTCTGTGTAAGCACTGCTCACCAATAACAAAAACGTCTTGATTATCAACACTATGTTCAGCACAAATCCAAAACACAGCTCCATCCTAGCCACTGTAAAGAAAATTAACTCTGCCCCAGGCAAAACCAGCATGGCCTGTTCCGAAATCATCATGGCCTGTATAGAAATCATCACAAAGCAATAACAATTATTATTTTTTTAGCCTGACATGAATTGGGAGAAAATATTCTAATATGGCACAGAGACTAACATCTTAGGAAGCAAAGGCTAGAAAGAATTGTCTGCTCGGCCAAAGAGCCCATGGCTATAAGAAGCTCAGTAGTTCCTCGGTAAGAGAACGGCAAACCAGAAACCGAGCACTTCTGCTGCTGTAAAGGTAAGTCCCATCCTCACTGAGAGCCACAGCATCAGCTGAAAATTTTTTCCAGTCAAGATGTAATCAGACATTCAATAAACAAAGGAGATCTCCTGGGTAAGTTGCTTCAAAAAGGCAAATTCAGGGTATGTATTAGAAAACACTGAGCAGTAGGGAGAGACAATACTTGTCTCTACCTGGGCCACAGTCCAATTGACAGGATGGCACAGGGAAAAGCCATCCACAGAGGGAGGTACAGCACTGTTTAAGTTCCTGCTGTTACCAGAAGGACATGTGAGTCTCTCCGATGAAGCTGGTGCACAGATCTGTGGATAGTAGTAGACCTGGAGTGCCAGATAAACATGATTTTTGTGCTGTGGTTTAAAAATTGGCCAGAGAAACCACATGCTGTTTGCTGAGAAAAGGGGAAATACATTATCCTTGAGGACCAAGGTTCAGTTCTCTGCCTTATTATAGGACCTGTTATGAATCTGATGTGCCTCTGGATTCTGTGAGTCTAGACATCCTCATGGTACAGGCTGAAGTTTCCTATTCACTATTGCAGGTTTTGAAGATGGAAATACCAACCATTATTTTCTTATGTCCTTTACATGTTTACTGTAAAGATAAGTACATGAAAAAATTGTGAGGGACCCAGATGCTACAATATTAGTAAGCTAGAGTGACAGAAGCTGATCATCCTTTTCAACATGTGCTTGATAATTGGTAGATAACTGAAGAATCTACACGAGGCCCATTTCATTTCTGTGAAAAGCAAGATGAAAAAGGTAAATCTTTTGAGATAATTGAAGCACACTAATCTTCCCTAATTATCCATATTTCCCTTTAGTACCTTCCATCCTCCCACAACCAACTCCTGCTTGCTCAGGCAGTTATCATTGCAGGAAATAAACAAGATCTCAACTACACAGTCCCTACTTGTGTTCCCTCACAACGAAAAACAGGCTGAGGAATGAGGAGAAATACTGACAAGAAGCAGAGGATATCTGTTAACCTCTTCAAAAAAGAACATCAAAGGCTAGGTTTTATTAGACTGAGTAGGACAGCTTAAGAGTTAGTACTCCTTCCTGCGAAGTTTAATTAGATTGTGATCAACAGCCCTAGTATATTTATCCAACAATTACTAAATTAGCTATTGCTTCTCTGAAGAGAGATTTTGAAATTCATGTTCATGGCTCCCTGAAAATATCAACTCAACACTCAATAGAAGTCAAAAAAGCAACTTCAGAAAATGTTTTTTAAAAATTAAGGAAATGTCATGACGTTACAATTCTGGTCCCATTTTCCTCTCTGAAATGTCTGCCTCTTCCCCTCATTCTCAACACAGACATGAAAGAATTAGGAAAGTTTCAAGCAACAAAAGCCAACAAAAATGATCAGCAAAATGGCAGACATGGAGAACTTAAATGGGCTAGAATTTTTCATCCTGGAAAACAGGTGACTGAAGTGGTTTATGATAAGCAAATATGAAAGTATGACTTGCAGAGAAAAAATGGTAATTATTTTTCATTAGTAAAGACCTAGAAGTTTACAGTAATGTCATCTGACAACTTTTAAATAACATGTGTTTCTCAGATGATGCACTTATCAAATCATGACACTCAGGTCCACAAAATTCTACGGAACTACAAAGGGTTCCAAAAAAATGAGAAAAAAAACTTAAAAGAAGATTAAAAGCAGGGATGATTACATTCGCTTATTCCACAAAACCAATGAATACTGTAGAGCTACACCATCAAACCTCTGCCTTAGTCTCAGATTTGTAGCACAGCTACTACATGGAGGATGTTGTTACAAGACTGCAAATGATATGTTACCAAGTACTTTGTGGATTGTTGTCCTAGCTGGTTACCATTAACAGTCTTTACCTTATCTCATTTCTGAATTGGTATTACTCAGATATTCAGCTATTTTACTACAGCCATACATCTTGTATCAGCAAGAACTACTGAAGAAGTCTCCAGTGTTATCTGTACAGTTAATAAGATCAGAAAGTGCAATGAGATTTATCCAAATGAAAGACCCCATTCACACATAAGCTTTTTTTAAAGTCACAGCACATAGCTGTGTAACTGTTATTCTGCTAGGTGAAGCTAAACATTATGGGAATCCTGAAAATAATAATAATGAGAGGCAGAGTATTTTTAAGGCTTGTGGCTGAATTACTGCATGAGGGAAAACAAAATATAACAAGACACCAAAGTGTGTTGGCTTATCTATCAGTTCATCCAGATGATAAGACTACACAATCTTTGCTGCTTGCTTTCATTTGTGCTTGTATGTCATGGGTTTAGCATTCATAAGATCATTCAGGCTTACAGAAGCCTCATGCAATATTAAAATGTTTATGCAACCCCTTTCTGTGCTCTAAGCAGCAAAAACAAGTTCTGAGTGTGCAGAGAACAAGAAAAAATAGGTTTCACATCTCAGGAGAACACTCCAGTCAAACAATGATCTCTGAGCCACCTTATGATTAATCAAAGCACTAATTTTTGCCTCAATTAGTGCCATTTGCACTCCATCACTTCCTCTCTTGACATCTGTTTTCTAACTTCTTTCTGTGCTCAGATGCATCAGTAAGTTGATGCTTTTATTTAAAGAAATGGTCTCTTCAGAATAATTTTGTCCCTACAAGTAAAGCATTCAGTTTACATATCACAAAACAAGGATTAGGATACCTAAAAACAACTCGATCTACGTGGCAATTTACAGAACTACTTGGTGCTTAGTGAGATGTAAGTGCTATAAGCAGCAAGGGTCAGAGGAGGATCTGGAGAAGACCTCTGCTTCATTGTACCTTGGCTTAGCAGCACGAATTGCTTCACAGCAAACTATCGTGAGCAGAGTAAAAAGAAAAAAAATAAAAAGAGAAAGAAAGATTAAAAAAAGGCAGAACAAAGTTTTGCTTTGTCTGAAAGCACTTTGATGTTGAGGACCAGCTTGCTCAGATACACAGCTGGAATGGGACTCCTTCAGAGTCACACAGGGTTGAAACAAGAGAACATGGGATAAGCAGAGCTCTACAGAAGAGTGGTACACTTGTACTCTCTAGAGGTTTCATGACAATGTCTGTTCTCCTCACACACCTGCTTGAAGCCTTGAACCACAATTCAGATGGAAGCAGCGGACCTTCACCACATGAAGTTTTCATCAGCATATTACTTATCCGGTTCTCTCTACTGCAGAAATGCTCCATTTACACTGTGTGCAAAGCTCAAGCCTCAGTTCCCTGCTCCCACCTGACTCTCACAGTTAGGTAGAGTTTTGCCAGAGTAAAGAAGTCAAACTCAGTCGTAGGTTTGGGTTGTGAACACAAGGGACTGCATGATCTCATCTGCTGACCACTGCACACCACTGAGCACCATTTGCATCTAGTGCGTCTAGATCATGATGCTAGATCCTGATACCAGTCTGGATAATAACCAAGAAATTCTTTACCTTCATTTCCATCAGCATTTTTATGACGTTCCCTCATTAAGCGTAAAGTTAAGCATCTTACTGTGTGTTGTCCATTAAAGATTTAGAACTCAGATAAAGCCAAGCTGAAAAATTCATGCTCTGCACTTCACTTGACCATCCCTCACACAGCTGCTGCAATGCTTGACTGAGAGGCCTCCAATGAGCAAGGTGAGCTGCATATGCACTAGAAAATGCCCTGAGGCACCCCTGAGTTGAGCAGCAACGCTCAAAATGCCACTTTAACAAGGGCACAAAAGACTGTTTAATCCCATGCTGCAGCCACTCATGATAATCACGGGGAGACCTCAATTGCTTTATTTAAATTATTTTTTAAATTACCTTTAAAGGCTTTATAGGACAGCAGTGTTTGCATCCTTCAGCAACAGTTTGGAAGGCATGAGCATGCAAACCCCCTAACGATGTGCTTGTTACAAATAACAAATTCAAACACGGTCTCTGAAGCCCACCCTGTAGCACGTCTGCAGCTGCGTACCCAGCCCTGTGCTGCCTGCCCTGAGCCAGGCCATCACGTCAAGAACAGTCTGAGGTTTTCACACTTCACAGATAAGCACAGCCTCCAGTTGCTCATTTTAACCCAGTTGGACACTTCCCAGCAATACACAGCCCAACATGCATTAGCACTGGTTGTTTGATCCAGTGATGAGTTCCATGTATCAACCAGCCAAAATTATTGATCCTTTTAAACTTGTTTACTTTCAGAGCTTCTCAAAAGTGATTCTTTTCTGAAAGAGTTTGAAGGCACTAGGCTTCACAAAAGGGGAGAAAATGAAAGGCTTGACAAGACTGTGCAGCATTCACTCAGCTTAACAAAAGAGCTGTAGAAAACCAACACCTATAAATATCCAGCAGTGTTTTCCCCCTCATTTCTAGGCATAGTATTGGCTCGTTTAATATCACAGACAGTTAAAAACCAGTTTAAATACAAGTGTTCTATTATCACCTCATCTGTTTGCTCTTAAAAACCCCCTCAACACAAAACATGGAACTGCTCCCTCCAGAAAGATTTGCTGCCTTCTCTATTTTTTCTTTCATGTTTCTCCCTGCCATAACTTGCTCATCTCTTCTCTGTTCAGATTAATGTTATGTGAGAAATTGAATTCTCAGTTATGCTGAAGAACTGGGAAACCATGTTCATGGCAGAGAGGAAAAGTCACTGTGTGTACAATCTTTTTGCATCCTTGATTTTATCCAAGACTACAACACATCTGAGACCTCCTTCCCGGGAAAGTGCCCTATAAACAGTGACTTACAATGAGGTAAATCACCTTCCATTTCCCCTGCAGGAGTCGTCCCTTTTTGTACAAATACTTGAAGATTTGTGGCTAGTCCGTGCAATGAAGAGAAGATGATGCAGTGACCTTCTGGAGACGCACCTCACCTGGCAGGTGGGGCGCTGGAGCTCCAGCTCTTACTGAAACTGATATTTAAGACCTCTGCACGAGAAGGAGAAGCATCTGATAGGGATGCAAACAGTCGTGCCTCCCCCACTGAATGCAGCACTCCCTGATGGGGTAGGTTCTCTTCTGCAATGAGGGAGTTTGCAAGTCCAAACTCCTGCAAGCAGAGAAAGAAATTAAACTTGGAATTTCTTCACCCTGGGTGACCCTTCTAACCAGCTGATTAAATACACGAGTCACTGGCCATTTTTATAAACCTAAGTTCTGATACTTTGTTCCAGCTGCAACTATTAAGTTAATATATCCAGCATGTGTAAATAGTTTCAAGAAAGAATAGATTTCTTTCTTCATCAAAGAAGTTATTCTGTTGAGTTGAAACCAAGAACAGTGAGACATCACTTAGACTGTGACTTCTCCATGGCAAGGATGAGAATGAACTGTTCTCTTTACCCAGTGCTGAATACTAGTCAGGATCTTACACTGTCTTCAGGAAAAACCCTTTTAAAAAAAGAATTAACAATGTTTATTTCATCAGTTTACACTCAAACATTAGAGCATTATCAGATAAAACTCCCAATCAATGCACAGGGCACTAGGAAGTCTTTTCAACGTGGACTGGTGCTCTGACAGCCCCACAGACCCTGTGAAGTACTGTGACCACAACCCGTGTGTGTGTGCCAGCCTCTGTGGCTGGGACCTCTGCAAGCATCTCTCCTGCCCTGCACCCACTTGTGCTCAACTACCTCATTTGGAGATGCCTCAAACAGCTCGAGAGGATGTGGCACGGTGCTGCACAGATGGTCCCTCATGCACTAGAAAGCAGGTTTTGGGTTCTCTGTGGGATTTATGTGGAATGTAGGTGCCTGGGAACCTTCGTGGATCTGAGCCCAGACAATTTTGAATTGTATCAACATAAATTAATAATAATATATGCGAGTTAACATTTCTGGGGTGGAAGGTAATTCCCCATTCAGGTACTTCCTTCCTTTCTGTCTCATTATAACTGCCCAAAGAATATCAAAGTTGCAGCATTTCAATCAAGGTGTTCAAAATACAGCCTTGTAAATTCACACTCATCTTGAAAATCAGAGAGAAAGAGAAAGAAAAAGAAAAAAGCTTACAAGAACAGTTTTCCCAATCAAACAAATTCAGCTCTATTTTAGTCTTTTTAAGTTTAAAAGAAAATACATCAGAATGGTAAATATCTTGTCTGCTTTTTAAAAGCTAGAAAATCAAATATCTTCCACTGGTGAATTTGTCATATTTGATTTGAAAAGCACTGATTTTTCTCTTGTGTGTTTCATTTCTAAATGAATATACACAATGTAAATGAATTTATGCAATATATACAGCCTCCTTTCAAAGAGGGCCGTTTGTCAATGGTACATTAGCTAAGCTCTAAGCTGCTAGCACAACTGGCACAAAAATAGAGCAACTGCAATATAAAACTATATGCAGTTCATTGCAGATGCTGAAACCTGTTAATGACATATTGGGAAGTTACAGAGGATATACTGGAACATTTTCAGGCAGAATGAGACCACAACATACACGTGTGCACACAACTACAGCCTTTTCTTCAAATGGTATTTATTTCCTCAAATGTCAGGCAAAATTTTTTGAGTAGGCGCCAACTCCTCTTCCTACTATTTCCCTGCCCTTTGACAGGAGCTTGCAGAAAAAAAGGTAGAAACAGTTAAAAAAGAGGGAAAATTCTCTACTCTCTCACATAAAACTGGAAACGAAATTTTTTTAAAAAAGATCTGGCTAAACCAGGTATGATTCCAAATTGGAAACATTTCTACAGCAGCTCACAGCCACAACAGCTGAATCAAGTCAATCTGCTGCTCATTGCTGCAGCCCAGCCCCTGCAGTGCACTAAACCTCCTGGGTCAGGCAAACTCATGGATTGTTGATGTCCCTGGCTGAGATGCACCATGGAACTGCGAGGCTGAGTTGATGCCAACTCTGCGGGGGAGCCCACTACTCCAAATATTCACAGGCAAGCATTCCAAGTACATACATTTTTGAAAGCTTGTGATTTTAAACCCAAATATGGGAGCATAGGTTGGCTCTACTTTACCTGCTCCTCTTGTCCCTTGCCACATGAAGAAGCAGCAGCTTTTCAGAAAAACTTAACAGTTCTGTCAATTCCACAAGTGGAGGGTTGGTTTGTGGGTTGGTTTTTATTTTCATTAAGAAAAGATATCAAATACTTTAAGGCTTGCAGTAAAATTGCAGGAGCTGGCAGAAGTGCAGCTGTAATGACAAAGGGCTATTATTTTCTGTGGAGTTGCAGAATATTTATATATGGGTGGCATCCCTCTGCCTAGAAGGCTACAGACCAGATTCCCCAGCACCCAGACCCTCGCTGAAGCCAGGCCAGACAGTGCCAACAGCACACCAGCCTTGCTGGCAGCATCAGTGCCTGCAATTCAGATGCCTGATACCAAGGCACCATCTCCAGCACTGACAGGATGCTGGTACAGCCTTGCTCACGATCACTGGTGCTGCAACAGCCCAGGACACGAGTTTTAGCTGTATGGACCACAAGAGTGGGGAAGATTCTGGATGCATTAACTTAACAGTTGCAGCTGGAAGAAAGTATCAGTTTCATTCACATAAATGATATTTGCGATTTAACACAGTAAGACTCTCAGGAGGTTTTATTTTTTGCAAGCAATCTACTGAAAATTTCAAGAGTGCAATGCTTTCTTATGAAACAAAGGCAGTAATACCATGATAACGCTGGTTCTCTGTATGATAAAAGTAAGACAGATAGGGTTCAAAGCTGAGATCTCTTTCAGCCAGGATTAACTTCTAAGAGAATGTACCATGGTTTAGCCATAAACTTAGATGTGTAGTTGGTTGACACCTGAGGTTTTATGGCTTAGTTATGGAGAACTTTGATTCTCTTTGAGCACACAAGAAGAGCAGGTACTAGAGTACATTCAGATTTCTAGAAAGTATGATATGAATTACAATTAGATGCATTTATCTAATCAAGAGCATGTCTTAATATCCTAATTATAGAGTCTCAGCAGCTGGATGAAATATGAGATATTGAGAACTACTGACCAAGCAATTTTAAAGGTTGGCCTAACATTTTTCGTAGTCCTCAAGGGGGGAGAGAACAAGTACTTTACCTTTCTGAGGAATAATGAAGTAGGGATGGAAATAGTGATCATAACTGACTGACTAATGCCTAATTGCCAAATAAATCTGTGTAGCTGTCTGATACCTGTATAAACAAATGTTTACTCCACTCCTGTAAAGCCTCTCAATACTCTGGAGAGTTCCACCAACCTGGTTCTAATTACCTTTGGGTTAGAAATACCATCCTATGGAAACAGATCTCCAGCCTGATCTTGGTTTTGATTCCCTGGAGGAAATCTGCCACAAGAATGTATGAACCTGTGCTCTGTGTTCTGAAACTCTACCTGCTGGGCATTTCTGCTCAGGAGAAAGCAGAACTGGATTAGTGGTGGCAAACCTCAGGGCTGAACTCCTGCTTACAGATAATACTAGATGCCTCCTCTTACAATAGTTCTTAATTTAGATAATTTACCTACTACTGAGTGTAACTGAGAAAAGCCCGTTAATAATCTGCACCGAGACAAAAATAGACATGTAAATAGAAAAGCATCCTCTGTGCCAGTTTCCACCAACTCAGGCTTCAGCAACAGACTGAACAGTTCAGCTGTCAAGTGAGGCATCAGGGGAATGAGGAGACAGTGCTGAAAAAAACCTTACATTCAAGATGAGGGGGCAGCTCATGGGAAAGAAGAGGGGACAATCTGCCCCCTCACTCCCCTTCTGTGCTCCTTTGCAAATTTCTGCCCATTCATTTCCTATGTTAAAATCAGAGAAAAGAAAGGGGGGAAAAAAGTGAGCACTAGACTACTAGGAAAATATACTGCTCAGAGGAGGAAGGAATAAATAATACCTGAAAATAATTGCTTTTATTTTAATAAAAAACAACCGGGACTGAGGGAACAGGAGATTCAGCTAAGGTGTGATTTAAACTCAGTACCTAAAATAATGGGGGAAAAAAATATAGAGAGAATAAAAATAAATATAGGTCTCATGTCCAAACTGCTTCCAAACTATTTATTTAGGTGGGTCCAGGCCTTGATCTGTCAGAGGACCAAATGTTGTTTGTTGTTCCACAACCCCATGCTCTGCCTGTTCTCAGGGCATGTGCCTCACTTGGTGCCTGCCCTGCTCCTTAGTGATACCTGCTTAAAGATCTGCTCCAGTCTTCAGCATACAGGTCTGGGTCTGATTTATGACACCTGAGATATTATTTGCAATAAGGAGTTTTTCATTCTCTGAATATATCAGCACTGAACAACCAATGCTTTCCCAGTAGTGCCCATTTTGCTGGTATGAACATACTCATGTGGATGTAGCTTACTCTGGTTCAGGAAAGAACATAAGCTCCACATCACATACTGTATACCTGACACATGCATAACACTGTCTGCTCCAGTGTTTGGGTTGCCACAGCCGTGTGCCAGAGCAGCAGTGCCCAAAGTCATCCCCAGTACTCTCCTGATGCCACACTGTCTGACTGCGTGAACACTCACACAAAAGCAATACCGGTATCCAGGTGTGGGCCATGTGACAAGGCTTTGATTTACATACTGATAAGCAATTTTGTACACTGTTGTACTAGGTTTCACTCATTAGATCATACTGTGAGAGGTCCTTGGAGATCCATTTTAATGTGCTAATAGTGTCATTACCTTCCCATTTCAACCATGAACATTACACATTTGAAGTATTTGGGGCTCTGAATTTCAGAAGAAATCCTTGATTAAGAGACAACTCATAACCTTTGATTAATTAGCAGACATCCAAGCACAACATCCTTGAACTTTCAGGAGAATTAGTGTAAGAGATCCAAGCAATTAGTTAGTGCATTTCAGAATCAGACAAGAGAAGAGTGCACGAAGAGAGAAAAAAACATTTTTCCGAAGAGATAACAAGATACAATCCTTATTTCATAAAAAATAAAAACAAAGAAAATCAGATGTAAAAGTACTGGTTCTAACTTCATCAACATATCCTTCGTAACATCCAAGGTGTTCTGTGCCTTTTGAATTCTTGCTAAATAATCAAAATGCTATTTTCTGAACTGCAGTTGGCTTGGCACTTCAGACCAGCTCCAAGAGACTCGTATCCAGACTTCCCCATAGACATCCCTCAGCACACCGTGCAGCAGAACCTCACTGGTGAATTCTGTCATCATCTCCCTGGCCAAATTCTGGCAGAACCAGAGATCCCATGAGATCAGATGACAACATGGTGGCACAATTAAGAGTTGTGACAAGAAAGTCATCTTTACAAAGCCACATTCAGTAATCCTAGGTAAGTCACTTAGCTGTAGTCTACACATTTATACAATCTTCCTAATAGAACCGTAATGAGGATTCATTAATTTTTCAAGTTTTTTGAGAGTCTTAAATTAAAGCAGGTACTGTTCCTTGCAATACTTTAATCCTACTAATTCCAGACTGGCTCAAAAGTGAGCAAACATAGGACATGAACAAATCAAAAACTCCAATAAGTATTCAGATCTCAGAAGGAGAATGCATCAATTTAACCTGAGGAAGAGCTGGATTTCAGCCGTATTTTATACAATCTAAAACGAGAGAGAAAAATTACATGTTCCATTCCCATTCTAGGCCACTTGTAGTGAAATTTTGTAACATCTGTTGATGTTAAATACTTTAGACTAGAAGAAGCCATTTAAGGCTATTTTCTGAAAGACCATACTATTCTCCAGGGTTACTGCTTGGATGTATTTAAGGAAAGCACCCCTCAGAAGGCTATTTCATGCTCAGAATAGAAAGGTGGAAGACGACCAAGATCTCACTGCTTATTTGAAAAGCATAATGTCACTAGGCTGTCAGATTATGACGTATTAAAATCCCATTTGTTACCCATGGCCTGGCATTAGTTCAACAGAAAAGAGCAAGCCTTTTTGAACTAAAAATTGATTGAAGACAATTTCTACAGTTTACTATCTGGCATGGTTTTGTGACACAGGCCAGACTTTTAATTCTTCCCCTTTATGGGTTTTGGGAGCCCCAATAATTTGCTTTTACCAAAATCTTTGTCACTCTGAGCATGGCAAATGAGCTCCTGATATCTGAACGTTTAGTCCCATCTTACTCAAATCCTGGTTTTTTTGTACTGCTCTTCATAAGTAGTTTTTGGTGTGAAGTTGTAAAAGTATTTAAGAAAATTATGTGTTCAGTTCCCTCTATATATCAAACAGAACTTCACTACATCCTTTTTTCTGGTAAGCTTCTAATCTAAATTCTGAATCATATGCAAATAGTGCAAATCAAAAGAAATTTCGCTGTTCAGAAAAAGCCTAAGTTCCTCACATGACAGTTGAGCTTCCTGAAACAGTAGACTGGGAGGAAATAATGCATTCTGAGGAGCTTGCAAAAAGCAGGGTCTGAAACACTCCCACTAGAGCACACATTCAAGCACCAGCGTATGCTGCTTATCTTTGCATGCACAGGTAGCCTGGGCTGCACTTACATCTTGTGTTGACACAACTTCCTTTGTCATTTTTTTAAGAAATGCACACAGAATCAAATTCTTCATGTCCCCTTAATCCCAGTTTAGCCTGGGACCACAGTGCAGATGCACAGGTGGGAAGAAGGATACAGGATCCGTAGAGGAGAGTGGGAGAAGTCAGTTTTCAGTCCAACTACTTAGGGGGTTTATATTGATGTTGAAATGTTACGCAGATACTGCTATGGGCTTTTCCTTCATCTGGGGTAATTTTCTCAGCCATCCTCTGGTTAGCCATATATAATCCTCAATACCTTCCACTGTGTACTATATAGAGTCAATATTTTCCATAACTCTGTTTAACTTGACAAAGATCTCAGAACACTTCAAAAAAATTACAATTTTATAGCCACCAGGGATGATGGGACACAGGACCTTTTGATGGCTTACTTAGGAGAATACCGGGGGGCAGTTGCCTTTCTTTAAGACAGTAACACAATACCTGAGCAGGTATTTTTTTCTTAGCCTGACTTTCAAACATGATCACCAAGTTGCCACAAGAGCATCAAGACCTCTCTAGATGACTCAAGAATGCAACTACTTACTAGTGCAATTAGGTCTCTTTCCCATGTAGAATGAGAGGCCTCATTCAGAAGTTTGTTTTAGTAATAAAGAAAAAGTCTACCCATTCCAGGGGCTGCAGTTGTTCACCTTTTTCCAGAGGTAAAGGTGGTATTTGGAAGAGCTAATTTCACCAAGGAAGGAGAAAAGGAAAAATAAATTATTCAGGAAGATTCATCTTCACTTGGAAGATCACAGAACTTTTGGAATGCGCAAATATATATACAATAAGAAAGATGTATTCCTTGCTCATGAATAAAGAACATTTCAGAGCATTCAGAAAAAAAAAAAATCAAAACATGGCTGTAGTTATGCAAGCCAGGCTAAATAAATAAATAAAATAAAACAAGGACAACCAAAAGGAACTGTCTCCTACTGGGAGACAGACTTAGCCTTGACTTCAAGAAGATCTGTAAAAGTTTATCTTAAATGGCTGATTATCCCAATCTCTAGATACTTCAGCCTATTTTGGGCCATGTGTATGTGCTTCAATAGGAAAAAAATAGGCAGCAGAGAGCAGAGATGAACGTTCAGTTACATTCGGTGCAGTATTTGCATCAAGTCACAATAGGATATTAGAATGATAATTTTATACATAATAATGTCCATATGCATATAAACATACATCCCTTAAGACCTTCTTTACTTCTGCTGATACTTTGGAAATTATTCATCTGATGAATGAATTATACAGTGAATTTATACATTAACGCCTAATACTTAGGCCCAAATAATTTCTGGACTAATATATTATTTAAAAGCACGTAGGAAGATTAGAAACTGGGTTAATTTACTAGTATCTAGCTCGGGGCTCCAATTTTCTTGAAGACAAATTCAGTACATGAACAGGCAATTGGACTGTGAGGACATAAACTTTCAGATGTTTCACTTATAAGAGCTGTTTAATAGATTATCTGTATAAGATGGAGACTACAGTATTAGTCATACTTCAAATGGTAAACTAAGAACTAAAAACTAAAAGCTCCTGAGAAGCAATTAATGAAGCTTTGACTTCCCAAAATAGATTAATACGTGAAATAGGAAGAAGCAACACCATGACTGCAGTGACCTTTTAGATCTCTGCTCTTAGACACAACAGAAGCTGTCCATATTCTTGTACTCTGGCAATGCAGTGTCAGATCCAACTCAACAAAAATGCAGGGGAAAAAGCACTGCTTGGTGTAAGAGTTACACGAAGGATACACTGGAATGTAGCATATATATCAAAAATCAGTGTTGAAGAAACTGTTCCTGTCACTCCAAGGCTGCAATTCTCAGAAAATTCTGTGAGACAAAAGCCCCACTTCTTTTTCTAAACCAGACTATTTGATTGATTTTAATCTCATTGTTATCTGCAGATGTCCTTAAAAGAGATGTTTTTGCACTTTCACTTCATTCATTTGAAACACACATACAAAACAGAGCAAACATCAGGGATTGATTAACTTGATGCTGTCAAATTCACTGGCTCCATCTTAACTATATTTTCCTAAAATAGATACAGATCAACTGCATTTGAATATTTAACAGTTGTCATGTGATAGGGAAAATTGGCATATAGTTAAATGAGATTTTCAGATTTTACTTATTGAAAAAGCACTACCTTTTAATCAATATATTGATTTAAAATGGCTGCCAACCTTTTGCAAGTCCAAAGGACAGCTTGGCAAAATTTTTCCTAGCGTTTTATTTATATCTTGTAAGTAGTGATATTTTGCTATTGCTGACTTTGCCTATCAGTCTTTCCATTGCAACAGAAGCTCCATCTTTCCCATCTTAGAAAGAGTACAGGGAATTGGTTATCAATTTCTTTAGAATTCAAGTTTTTCCATAATAAAATACCTTAATATGCTTTTTTTTTTTTTCTGAGGGAGAGAGAGGATAAGATGTCCTAGCTGAAACACTGCTTGAAAAGAGTCTGTGGCAGATGATCAGCACGGAGAATTCTCTTTTCTTAAGCTTTAAAGGCTGAAAATTATAAGCAATCAAAGAACATTATAAATGGAAAGTTTTGGGCAACGTTTCCTATAGGCAATGTGATCTGGGCTCCAATAATATTGGAGTGCTATAAGATGTCTCTTCAAAACACTGCATTTAATCTTTTCAGTAGCTTTTACACCATGTCTTTTAGTACGTGATGCATTTTACACCGTATCATGTACTGAAATGTGACATTAGCGGTTCCATGCTCTGTGTTAATTCAGGACTAACTACGGCATAGCCACAATATGGATGTGGCACTGGACACTTATACAGTGCCTCAATTATGTCAATGTATTGCCAGCTTTCAAGGGAAAATGTCTTCCCTTGGACCCACTATTCAAAAAGAGTTGCACTTAAAGACCAACAACAGCTCCAAGGAGAGATAATCAAGTTCAAAGTGAGGTTGAACCACTGAATAGATTTACTTGATAATTGCTGCATGAGAGGAACTTTTCCCACCTCAGAGTTTCACGTGATTGCACCACATCTTATATCTTTCTGAAATACACTCTGAAGTTCCACAAGCTCTGCATTTTAGGACACTGCAACACAAAAGGAGCAGAGAAAGGCTTATTGCAGCATTTGCTGTACAGCCAACCATAAATATGTTGAATTCAGCTGTACCTAAGTATGAAAAAGGTAGAGACTATGAAATAGAAATCAATGGTCATGCCTCATATATTACTCGATGTTTTACTTTTTCCAGGGCTTTGATTATAAAATGCAGCACAGAATGAGCAGATGTGCATCTCCTGCTTTATGCTGTTTTTTCTGTTTTGCTGCCTTCCCTGTTTCTTGACCTCTTGCATTACATCCTAGGGGAAAGTGGATGAATTTCTGCAGGGAGATGGTGCAGTCGCCATGTTTCTCTTTTGCTGGACAGCAGCACAGTGTGCACAGTTTTTGTGTTCCAGAAAAATACTTAAAGTCAGGAAACGACTTAAGTCCAGACTAGATCAGGGATACTTAACAACCAGTCGATTTCTGACAGTGGCCAAGTGGCACATTCAATATTTAACACCGGTTGAGTGAAAAGTGTAACAGGCAATTGTTCGCTCCCCAAGACCATCACCACCACAGCTTGCACTCTCCAAAGCAATCTCAGCACAGTTCAATGACTGTGTGAGCTAAGGGTGATTCAATTCCTTGTTGCTCCTAAAAATAGTCCTATAAAAGCACGAATGAGGTCTCAGAGACAGGGGCTGGTCATACTACCATTTGTGTTACAGCTCCGCAAATCAAGTCCAGGATTTAGGAACTTGGAGTGGATCAGAGCTTTTGAAAATCATATTCTGTGCTATGTGATCAATCATACACTGAGAAGACTGAATGGCCAATATGAACATTTTACAAACTTCCCAGGAAATGAAATATATCCCCCAGTTTCTGGACTACCCTTTTTGAATCTGATGCATGCAGTCACCAGTGACCTGGAGATAAAGTAATTTGTTAGAGCTATATGCAGAGTTTTATTCAATTGATAAAAAAAGGGGGATATGAGCAAAGGAGAGTGAAAGAATATTTTATTGAAAACAATGCTCCAGATGCATCCAGAACAGTCATCTGGGAGATATATAAAACCATTACACACGGAATAGAGTTTTTTGTGTTTCTCCCAAAGAAAGTAAAAATACAATATAACTTGTAATTAGTACAAACAAAAACGAGGTTAAATTCACAGTCATATATTGCCAGAATGATTCTAACAGGCTGAATGAAAAAGCTTATGTAGGCAGAATTTCAGCTAGCAGAAATATAAGATATTTATCTGAGTTATAAGACAGCACGAATGACAGAACCACTAAATTCACACGCAGGTTTCTAAAATTAATTTTTGTTTGTATAACGAGCTGCCAGATTGCCAACAGTGAGTCTGTATACTTCGGAGCCACATAACTTCTCTCATATGGTATTCTTATTCTCTTACAGAAAACAACTTTTTTTTTTCTTGCTCCAAACATAATATTTTAGGTTTCTCTCACTGATTAGGTGAATCTTTGACTACAGGACCTTCCTGGTGGAAACACTGAATGAGGGTAGGAGAAGGGGGTTGGGGGGGGGGGGGGAAGGAGAAGAAGCACAAGATAATTTACATAAGTGCCTTGCAATTATTTCTCCTTAATTATGCATGCAGCTGGCTCTATTTTAAGCCACTGCTCTGTGCACACAAGCACTAAGGGTATCTGTCACTCCATGTGTCAGGCCTTTAACATTCTCACCCACCTGCCTGAGAATCACAAGCAGCAACCAAAGAGAAGCAGTCAGGCTTGTGGCCACCTGCCATTCATCAGCACTGTCAGAGTACTGCTGGTGCCTCCTCATATTTCTCTCATGTCGAGCCTTTTTTTGCAGTGTGTTCAAAACACCGGGTCAATTTGCTCTTTTCTTCTGAGTTACTCTATGAACTTCTCATTCACTATCAAACTCAGCTGCCTAATTTTTTGAAAACATGGAGTCACAGAAATCTAAGTTGGCAGTCAGAAACAAGTTCAATTAGTGAAAAAATAATCACAGTTGTGTTTACATTAATTAAATAAAATAAATAATTATATGTTAAAACTCAGCTTGAATCTGCTCTCAAATGACACTCCTGCATTTTTTTTTTTTTCCTTCCTGGAAAAGATTCTAATTTTTGTCCCAGATGTTTTGTTCAGATCCATACTGAGGAAATGCTATGTTTGTCCAGGCTTTCAGAGCATGTGGAACCTTATCTTTGGTAAGACATAATAATTCACTTTCAGCAGTGCTACATGGAGATGCACAGGAAAATCAGAATCTTTCCTCAGTGCAAGGCAGCACCTGGAAAACTCTGCCATCCACAGCACAAGGACACATATCACAGCCATAAAATACAAGCATGGTAAATATGAAGCTTTCTAATAATCCCTGGCTCTGCTATCTCCATCAAACAATAAAAACCAAAGAACAGAGAGAGACACTCTCATTCCCACCTGGCAGCACAGCACGTCACTCCTGCACTACCATATCTCCTCACAATTCCTTTACGTGGATGTCTGCCTTGTTCACTGTGTCCTGCCTGATGCCTGCAACTTCTCTGGGGCAAAATATCTCCTAAGGACGTTGCTCTCCTGGCCTCAGCATGAAGAGTGGTCATGATGGCTCAACATGAAACTGTGAAGAATGCTTAATGGTCTAGCAGTGTCAGGTACAACCAAGCTAATTCAAGTAATTGTCTATTTCCTAACAGGATACCCTACAAATCATTCAGCTAGAAGCCAGGGTCTTTTCACTTGGAATTCCTATGTATGGACCTGTTTTTTGGCATTTGCATCACCATCTATGCTATTTTCCTAGAAATACCCCATGTTTGGGAAATCAGCTTGTGTGACAGCCTAATACTTACTAACAGCAAGGTAGCATCTCTACCTTCTCTCCTACTCTTTCCACTCTTCCTCTCCCCGCCTGCTTTCTCCCCAAAAAGGAAAAGAAATGGTAACACAGCTGGAAAAACAGGACTTTTGTCCCTTCTTATCATGGAAGCTTACTTTAATTTCTAGTATCATTATTTGGATTTCATTTAAACTGTGGTTGTGAAGCTATGAACTCAACTTTTCATTTGGGCTAAAACTGGCACATAATCTATGGTGAATAAAATAAAACACAACAGGTCCTCAGATTGTGCTAAATTATCATTACAGGCCCCAACCATTTCATAGACATTAGATAGGATGCTAAAACCAACGTTTCATTTGGTGGCACATAAAAAAATTATTTCACCTAGTTTCGAATTTTTTCTTGCAATGTTGCTGTGAAAAGTGTTCTACCTGCCTTTGGTACTACAAAGAAACACAGGGAAGAGTAAAAGCTTAGTTTTTATCACACAATAAATTGCTAAAACCATGCATGTACCACATAGGTCAATAATTGCTATGGCATTCACCACTGAAAGTCATTCATTGACATAAACAAATCTAAGGGGTTGGAGAAAAACAGTACACAGACTCATCAAACACCTTGTTCTAACAGCTATTTTTGAAGTAAAGGATACAGGCTATTAAAGTTCAGTAGATTATGAAACCACACAAAATCCACTCATTCATGGAGATAAGATTTATCGAATCACTAGGACACATTCCCCGTGTTCTTTTAAGATATTTCATAATGACACTGACAGATGAAAGGCTTGGATGCCTGGCTCCTTAGCCCATAACACTGCCAATACTCGAAAATTTATCAAAATGACAATTCAAAGCTATTTGCCCCTAGTTATTATAGAAGGGTCAGTTGGATTTTACACAACTCATCTTAAATGATTCATGAAAGACATTGCCTTCCAAGTATGCAATGTGTTGCTCCAAGCTGGAATGCTAGACACATCTCAAGATGCAAAACACACTTCATAGAAGTTATTGATAAAACACAGGCCGTGGGCAAGCATCATTATTTTTTGCTAATAACGTTAAACCTGTTCTCTTCCTCTGAAATGCATCTGAAAGGATGTTTGAGGAGTAAACAGAAGAAGGGTTGGTTACAGATGAAGGTTACACTGGAGCTGGAGATGGGTTCAGTGCAAAGGTGTTGCAAAGAATTTAGGCTGTCAAAACAAAATGGCATCTATCTTGCTAGATTTTATTTTTCTTTAAAGATCATCAAATAATAGAATAGTTTGGGTTGGAAGATCATCTAGTTCCAAACCCGCTGCCACAGGCAGGGACACCTTTCATTAGACCAGGTTGCTCAGAGCTCTATCCAACCTGTCCTCAAACATTTCCACGGATGGGGCATCCTTAACTTCTCTGGGCAGCTCGTTCCATGCCTCACCACTGGATTTCTTCTTAATATCTAATCTAAACTTACTCTCTCTCAGTTTTAAGCCATTCCTCCTTGTTCTATACATGCTCTTATAAATAGTGTCTCTCCATCTTACTTGTTCTGGACTGGAAACATATGTATAAAAGGACACTGTTTGAAAATATTTAGATCATATGCAATACAGAAGGTAACATCTGAAGCCACTGGAATCCTCTCTTCTATACCCTTTGTACAACATCAAAAAGACCAAAGCAGAAATTACTTCGTTTCCTGAGATTTTTTCTCTTTTCTTTATATCATTAGGGCCCAAGTAGAATGCAGGTAGTTACATGATTTACTATATAACCACAGAGAGCACAACTCAGCTCAAAAGATCAAAATAAGAAAGCACCTTTTGTACTCACAAAGCCTGACTTGCCAACACTCCAGTCTGATCCTAAGAGGCAAAGGTCTGCAAACAGAGCTGGAAACCATTTGTGTTTGCATTCCTAGCAATGTTAACAGCATGTAGTTGAGAAGAAACAGCGGTTTCTTGGGCCTTTTGTTGGTAGAGCTTTGTTTGGGTTTTCTTCTGGTCTTTGTTTGTTTGTTTGTTTTGTTTCTAATACACAGACAAGAATAAATTTCACAAAGAAATAAGCTATCTTCATAACTTTCTTGAAGCTAATCCAAACACAGTACATTTATTGTCTTTGAGTCTTCCTCACCTATACTCTTAGCAGATGTCTGTTCAAAAAACCAAAAACTATTCCACAAACAACAGAACACCCTAGGTCAGTTTTACCTACTTTCCTGCAACACATAATCTTCAAAATTCATTTCATTTTTTCATTATATTTTTGTGATCTCTTTTGGTGCTGAAACTGTTATTTTCTTTTCTTTCCTGGGAGGAACTGCATTTTTAATCAGGCTTCCCAGAAAGAGCTTTTGCTGATCTTAATGTGAAAAGAAATCTATGGGAAAAAAAATGCCCAGGAAATATTACTTCAGAATGACAGAGTTTATTTGACAGCAAAGAAGATGAAAAGGCTTGGGGTCCTTAAATTCTCTCTTCTCTACAGACCACAAAAGAGTGTTTGGAAAGCTGAACAGTGAAATATGGTTATGCCTTGAGACTGCTTGGCTTCTCCCGCCCATCACAGGAACATCTGGAGAGATGCAATTAGAGCACAAGCAGCTGCAATGCCCCCACTTGCTAATCTGAATTGTTTCATTGTCACCTTGTGCTCCCTCGCTGGCTGCTGCATCTACTGAGTGACCTGCATTTTATAAATCAATTCTCGACTGTGTTGCATTATCGTACAAATATCAGACAGCAGTAGGCTCAGTGGTCTGTTAACAGAGCAGGCAGGTGTCAATGGGATGACCTGCTGTCTACTGAGTGAGCCAAATACAAGTCCTATGTAACAACCAGACACCCAAGCCGTGCCCTAAAGCAGTTAGGGAACTCATGCATGACTTGGGATTCGACAATCTTGTCAAAAATCTGTCGGTTCCCTAATGAGAAGCACTGCTTTATTCTGCTGGTGTGCATGGTGAGCAATCACGTATGCAGAGTACCATAAATCTAAGCACAATATTCCAAGCAAATATACTGGCATTGCTGGCATTCACAAAAAGACAGAATAATACAGTTAAGAGCACATAATACAGGGCAACACAGCACAGCTCAAGCTGCCCTAAAAAAGCCAGGCCTACTGCTATCTGATGATGTCTATAGTTACAGAATCACAAACTGGTCAAGGGGGGAAAGGGCCTCTTGACCCGTTTAGGAATTGCGAAGACAAAACTTTAAATTTTTGGTGCTGATGGCTGACTATGAAACACTGAAACTGCCCTTATCTCTCTCAACTTTAAAGGGTAAAGCTGCCTGCCTCATTTCCCATTTCACCAGCAAAATAGTTGACAAGTCAGTAGTTTATCACCTTGCTATGGAACCTCTCTTAGGTTCATCACAGATTTAGAGCTACTTGGAGAAGCTGAAGCACACTGCTTTTATGGAGTGCCTCTGAGAGAAGAGTTACTGATTCAGAATGAAATCTAAAAAAAAGGACTTTGGAAGGAACCTGGGGAGGAAGTCACATCAGGGAAGATCTGTGTAGGATCAAGTCATTATGTCAGTCACAGCAAGGTGTAACTTCCAACACAATCAGCCTCTTTGGAGAAATAGGCTGTTTTGGGAAAGGATTCCTGGTTGCTGTAATACAGAATCATAACACAGAACACAGAACCTAGCTTGCTCAGAAAAAAAAAAAAAAAAAAAAAAAAAAAAAAAAAAAAAAAAAAAAAAAAAAAAAAAAAGAAAAAAAAAAAAAAAAAAAAAGAAAAAAAAAAAAAAAAAAAAAAAAAAAAAAAAAAAAAAAA